>NC_083346.1:13318730-13320275 GCF_019175385.1 Lycium barbarum | reverse complement strand
CGAGTGGATTTCTCCTTTAGCTCCTCAGCCTACGGGGTATTAGCAGTCGTTTCCAACTGTTTTTCCCCTCCCAAGGGTAGGTTCTTACACGTTACTCACTTGTCCGCCACCCCAAAACCCCTCCACACACTCTAGTATGAACTCATATTAATCGGAGAAATATGACATGCTACATAAACATGACACTTCAAAAGCTCCTCCAAAGAGTTCCAAGTGGCAGTACACACAGAAAAAAAATTGAGTGAATATGTTTACTCGCCCCCTCCCCCCTAAATTATCACTATTTTTTGAGCTGAAACTGTTAGGTGCTCGCAGACGCCCATCCCAAAAGAAAAAAAAACTACCATGAATTCATTGTGTCAGGTGAACTCATTTTTAAGACTTTTTTCGCCTCCCATGCGCTTCTCAATAAGTTATCCCAAACATTTTTCCACATATTCAACTGGAAAGTTTTTAATCTAAAGGAAGTTATAGTCCAAGGGAGTAATGGGAACACCTAACAATTCATGTATGAAACTCGCAAAATAGATAGTTTAGGAGGGTTTTAAGCTATTTACTTTAAAAAAGAAACACAAGGATAGATTAGAAACCTCTGGTAAAATGCCCGCCCGTAACTAGGGGTGTACATGGACCGGGTTAGTTCGGATTTTTTAAACACCAAACCAAACCAATTGCGTCGGGTTTTTAAATTTATACACCAAATCAAATCAATAAAATTCGGGTTTTTCAACCTCGGGTTTTCTCGGGTTTTTCGGATTTTTTTTTCCGGAATAGTCTTGATACAAAACATATAATTTTTACTTCAAATATTTCTTTAGTCCTAGTAAGGTACAACTATATAATTAAGGTGTTTCTTAAGAAAATAACACAAAATGTGAGAAGAGTGATGACATTGTATTAAAATATTTAACAAAAGCTAATAAAATCGGTTAAAATAAATATTGCTAATTAAAAAGCCATAAAGAAAATGACCATAATCTAAAAATATTAAGTCATGCTAAAATAAGTACGACAAATAAGTATTAATTACATGACAGAGAAAAAAAACTCAAGTTATGTATTTTCACTCTCTAAATCAATTATGCAAAACTAAAGAATAGATATCCAACATTATTGTCATTCCTAATGGTAAATTGAATTTCTTTTGTTAGCATTAGTGTTAGAGTTGGTTTTGGTTTGGACTTTATTTGAGTTACTAACATCCATAGGATATAAAACTTATTGACGTTCAAAATTCTAAGTTCAAGCTTGAATAATATGATAATAGATAAAAAATTACGAAAAAATTTAAGAAATATTTATAAATTACATTACAAATAAATATTTTTATGCATAAAATATTTTAAAAATTGAATACATGTAATGTCGGGTTGGTTTGGTTCGGTTTGACTTTTTTTAGTTTAAACCAAACCAAACCAATTATGGTCGGGTTTTTTTTTTTTCAACACCAAACCAAGTCAAACCAAACCACTAGTCGGGTTTTTTTCTCGGTTTGACTCGATTTATCGGTTTGATGCGGTTTGTCAGTTTACTTTGTACACCCCT